>NC_084613.1:7906300-7938800 GCF_033978795.1 Nerophis ophidion
ACACTAACATTTTTTGTTCCAATAAAGCCAATAATGACATTTTTTGTGGTACCCTTTATTTGTAAAAAGTATATATATATATATATATATATATGGCACTAAGATAATAATATTCTACACTTCCTTCAGACATCAGGTTGATTCATGCTCTTGACGGCAGAGAAAACAGACGCCGGCGCTCCTTGAAGGTTAGCTTCTCCGGGGCCGACATCCTCCGTGTTTTGTCCCCCGGCTGACGCCTGTGGATCAACACACCAAACTTGGACACGTGTCACCTGCTCAGGTACCTCCCTTCAACAGGAAGTCATGTGATGATACATTTATGTCCCTTTTTATCCACTCACTCTTTTAGAAGGCATCCGCTTGATTCGTGATCTGCCAAAAACAAACACGTTCCACGATAAAATGACACAAATGGCAAACAACGGAACAAAAATTGGTTGCCACAAATGAATCACCTTTTTTCTCCTCCTTTTGGGCGGCGAGGGTTTCTGTCTGCGCTTTGTCCGTATTTGCTGCAGCGCCTCTCTTATTCTAGAAAGAAATATACGGTATGTGTTTTCAGCAGTGCTTTCAAACGATGACATGGAATAATCAGATTAATCACAAATTTACATTTTGATTAATCACAATTAATCGCTGTAAATGACTTGTGGAAACACACATTTTTACAATGGAGTTCAGGGTGCACATCGTGCCATCAATAAATTGAAAGCTCTGCACAGACTCTAACTACAAAAGACTTATCTTTTTACATTCTGGAAATGTTAGCTCAGGAGTGTCAAACTAGTTTTGGTACAACCATGGCATTAAAACTTAAAAATAACAACACATTTTTACAATGGAGTTCAGGGTGCACATCGTGCCATCAACAAATTGAAAGCTCTGCACAGACTCTAGCTAAAAAGGACTTACCTTTTTTACATTCCGGAAATGTTAGATCAAAGGTGTCAACCTAGTTTTGGTAGAACCAATGCATTGAAACTTGAAAATAACAGCACATTTTTACAAAGGAGTTCAGGGTGCACATCATGCCGTCAACAAATTGCAAGCTCTCCACGGACTCTAACTACAAAGGACTTACCTTTTTTACATTCAGGAAATGTTAGCTCAGGGGTGTCAAACTAGTTTTGGTAAAACCTTGGCATTGAAACTTAAAAATAACAACACATTTTTACAATGGAGTTCATGGTGCACATCGTGCCGTCAACAAACTGCAAGCTCTGCACGGAGTCTAGCTACGAAGGACTTAGCTTTTTACATTCGGGAAATGTCAGCTCAGGGGTGTCAAACTAGTTTTGGTACAACCATAGCATTGAAACTTAAAAATAACAACACATTTTCACAATGGAGTTCAGGGTGCACATCGTGCCGTCAACAAATTGAAAGCTCTGCACAGACTCTAACTACAAAGGACTTACCTTTTTTACATTCCGGAAATGTTAGATCAGGGGTGTCAAAATAGTTTTGGTAAATCCTTGGCATTGAAACTTAAAAATAACAACACATTTTTACAATGGAGTTCAGGGTGCACATCGTGCCGTCAACAAATTGCAAGCTCTACACGGAGTCTAGCTATGAAGGACTTAGCTTTTTAAATTCGGGAAATGTTAGCTCAGGGGTTTTAGTAAAACCATGGCATTGAAACTTAAAAATAATGACAACTTCAGATTGTTTTCTTTGTCTATGGCCAAAAATAGAACAAGAACAGAATGTACACATCACAAATACTTCAAGTTAGTCGAAAATTCTTAAGAAAAAAAAATCAGTCAATCATGTGAACATGCGAAATTTATGCATAAAATAAAACATAACAAATAATTGTGGAAAAACCCACATTTATACAATGGAGTTCAGGGTGCACATCGTGCCGTCAACAAATTGCAAGCTCTGCACGGACCCTAACTACAAAAGGACTTACCTTTTTTACATTCGGGAAATGTTAGCTGAGGTGTGTCTAACTAGTTTTGGTAAAACCATGGCATTAAAACTTAAAAATAATGACAACTTCAGATTGTTTTCTTTGTCAATGGCCAAAAATAGAACAAGCACAAAATGTACACATCACAAATAATCCTTTTGGCAAAACACTTCATTTAGTCGAAAATTCTTAGGAAAAAAATCTGTGAATCATGTGAACATGCTAGATTTAAGCATAAAATAAAATCCATCCATCCATCCATCCATTTTCTACCGCTTATTCCCTTTCGGGGTCGCGGGGGGCGCTGGCCCCTATCTCAGCTACAAACAAGCGGAATAAAATAAAATATAACAAATAATTCTGGAAAAAAACAAATTTTTACAATGGAGTTCAGGGTGCACTTCCTTTTTAGAATTCTCATGTTGGCAGTAAATTTTACAGTGGTCTTTATTAGGGTTGCAAAATTCCAGGAATATTCAAAGTTGGAAACTTTCCATGGGAATTAGTGGGAATTGACGGGGAATTAATGGGAATAAAAAATAAATGCAAAATGCTAGATTTTGCAGCATGATTATTATCTAAAACAACTTGATTTAATGCAAATTCAGGAGAATTTCAAAAGTTGTTGTTATTTTTAAGTTTTAATGCCATGGTTTTACCTAAACGAGTTTGACACCCCAAGCTAACATTTCCCAAATGTAAAAAGGTAAGTCCTTTGTAGTTAGAGTCCGTGCAGAGCTCGCAATTTGTTGACGATCTGATGTGCACCCTGAACTCCATTGTATAAATGTGTGTTTTTCCACAATTATTTGTTAAGTTTTAATTTATGCATAAATTTCGCATGTTCACATGATTGACTGATTTTTTTTTCTTAAGAATTTTCGACTAACTTGAAGTATTTGTGATGTGTACATTCTGTTCTTGTTCTATTTTTGGCCATAGACAAAGAAAACAATCTGAAGTTGTCATTATTTTTAAGTTTCAATGCCATGGTTTTACTAAAACCCCTGAGCTAACATTTCCCGAATTTAAAAAGCTAAGTCCTTCATAGCTAGACTCCGTGTAGAGCTTGCAATTTGTTGACGGCACGATGTGCACCCTGAACTCCATTGTAAAAATGTGTTGTTATTTTCAAGTTTCAATGCCAAGGATTTACCAAAACTATTTTGACACCCCTGATCTAACATTTCCGGAATGTAAAAAAGGTAAGTCCTTTGTAGTTAGAGTCTGTGCAGAGCTTTCAATTTGTTGACGGCACGATGTGCACCCTGAACTTCATTGTAAAAATGTGGGTTTTTCCACAATTATTTGTTATGTTTCATTTTATGCTTAAATTTTGCATGTTCACATGATTCACTATTTTTTTTCTTAAGAATTCTCGAATAACTTGAAGTGTTTTTTTTTTTGCCAAGAGGATTATTTGTGATGTGTACATTTTGTGCTACTTCTATTTTTGGCCGTAGACAAAGAAAACAATCTGAAGTTGTCATCATTTTTAAGTTTTAATGCAAAGGTTTTACCAAAACTAGTTAGACGCCCCTGAGCTAACATTTCCCGATGTAAAAAGGTCAATCCTTTGTAGTTAGAGTCCGTGCAGGGCTTGCAATTTGTTGACGACCCGATGTGCACCCTGATCTCCATTGTAAAAATGTGGGTTTTTCCACAATTATTTGTTATGTTTTATTTTATGCTTAAATTTTGCATGTTCACATGATTCACTATTTTTTTTTCTTAAGAATTCTCGAATAACTTGCAGTGGGGTTTTTTTGCCAAGAGGATTATTTGTGATATGTACATTTTGTGCTCCTTCTATTTTTGGCCGTAGACAAAGAAAACAATCTGAAGTTGTCGTCATTTTTAAGTTTTAATGCCAAGGTTTTACCAAGACTAGTTAGACGCCCCTGAGCTAACATTTCCCAATGTAAAAAGCTAAGTCCTTTGTAGTTAAAGTCCGTTCAGGGCTTGCAATTTGTTGACGGCACGATGTGCACCCTGGACTTCATTGTAAAAATGTGGGGTTTTCCACAATTATTTGTTATGTTTCATTTCATGCTTAAATTTTGCATGTTCACATGATTCACAAATTTTTTTTCTTAAGAATTCTCGAATAACTTGAAGTGTTTTTTTTTTTTGCCAAGAGGATTATTTGTGATGTGTACATTTTGTGCTCCTTCTATTTTTGGCCGTAGACAAAGAAAACAATCTGAAGTTGTCGTTATTTTTAAGTTTAAATGTCATGGTTTTACCATGACGAGTGTGACACCCCTAAACTGACATTTCCCAAATGTAAAAAGGTAAGTCCTTTGTAGTTAGAGTCCGTGCAGAGCTCGCAATTTGTTGACGATCTGATGTGCACCCTGAACTCCATTGTATAAATGTGTGTTTTTCCACAATTATTTGTTGTATTTTATTTTATGCTTAATCTAGCATGTTCACATGATTCACTGATTTTTTCCTAAGAATTTTTGACTAACTTGAAATGTTTGGCCAAGAGGATTATTTGTGATATGTACATTTTGTGCTCCTTCTATTTTTGGCCGTAGACAAAGAAAACAATCTGAAGTTGTCGTCATTTTTAAGTTTTAATGCCAAGGTTTTACCAAAACTAGTTAGACACCCCTGAGCTAACATTTCCCGATGTAAAAAGCTAAGTCCTTTGTAGTTAAAGTCCGTGCAGGGCTTGCAATTTGTTGACGACCCGATGTGCACCCTGAACTCCATGGTAAAAATGTGTCGTCATTTTTAAGTTTTAATGCCATGGTTTTACAGGAAACTAGTTTGAAACCCCTGAGTTAACAAATCCTGAGTGTAAAAAGGTAAGTCCTTACGAGTGTTTTCTAGTTCTCACCCAGACGTTCTTCTTACCTGAACTCTTGAGTCCAGCTCCTGTATGGTCACCATCATATCCAAGTCCTCGTCTTCACCCTCATCCTGTCCTCCTTCCTGTAGCCTCTTCTGGAACCGCCACTCTAGGCTCAGTCGGCGCAGTCGTTCGCCATCCTCGGCTCCGCGCCCGGCTTTATCCCGGAGCTCCGACTCTCGCAGCTTCGGTGTCTTCTCCGGCTTTTCCGGCCTCTCCCGCGCCTCGGTGTGTCGCGGCCTGGTCGGACCGGCGCCCTGCTTCTGTTGCGTTGGCGGTTCTTGGAAGGAAACATGCTTGGTGGGAGTGATGCTCATCTGGGGTTTGGCTCGCGGTGGTAAGGGACATGTGTAGATATTGCGGGGGTTTTGACCGGCCCTCAGCGCCCCCTGCTGGAAGGTGGTGAGCAGAGGGTTGGCCTGAACGCCGCACGGCCTGCCGACGGGGATGTCGATGCGTACGGGCTGGACGCAGGGCGTTGGTGCGTCTTGCAAGAACGGGGTTCTCCAGAGTCCGGCGCGAGTGCCTTCAGCCGAGAAGATGTCTTGGGTGGAGGAGCTGGGGCGGACCGGAAGGTGTGAGTGGTAGTTTGTGGTCTGCTTTGCACCCGGACTCTGACTTTTGTCCAGCAGGGGGCCTCCGGTGTCCACGCATAAGTTCTCCTGAGAGAGAGCTTGACGCTACAGAAGGAACAGAAAATATTTCTTCATGGTGCCCTTTTTACACATACTTCCCCACCCTCCCGGATTTTCCGGGAGACTCCTAAAAATCAGCGCCTCTCCCGGGACAGTTTTTCTCCCGAAAATCTCCCGAAATTCAGGCGGAGCTGGAGGCCACGCCACCTCCAGCTCTATGCGGGCCTGACTGAGGACAGCCTGTTTTCACGTCCGCTTTCCCACAATATAAACAGCGCGTCTGCCCAATGACGTTATAACTGTAGAATGATCGAGGGCGAGTTCTTGGTTTCTCATGTGGGTTTATTGTTAGGCAGTTTCATTAACGTCCTCCCAGCGCGGTAACAACACACAACAACAGCAGTCAAGTTTTCGTCTACCGTAAAGCAGTTTGTCTGCCGTAAACAGCAATGTTGTGACACTTATAAAAAGGACAATACTGCCATCTACTGTACATGCATATGTGACAATAACATCTACGGCTTTTAGAAAGTGCAGTGCTCAACACAACTGAGCACACAACAAGGAGACGAAGATGGAAAATTCCAGACTCTAGTGCATTTGATGAAAGCATATATATATATATATGAAATACTTGACTTTGTGAATTCTAGCGGTAAATATACTCCTCCCCTCTTAACCCTCCCGAACACGCCCCCGCCCGAAATCGAATGTCTCAAGGTTGGCAAGTATGTTTTTACATGAAATGATGTTTAGGTGCTTCGTTCTAGAGGTGGGACACATGAAGTTGATGCGACTATATCTTTTCAAACACTCCTTTATTTTGTCCATGTACAGTACAGTACAGTACAGGCCAAAGTTTTTGGACACACCTTCTGATTCAATCTTTATTTTCATGACTATTTACATTGTAGATTGTCACAGTAAAACTATGAATGAACACATGTGGGGTTATGTACTAAAGAAAAAGAAAGGTGAAATAACTGAAAACTTGTTTTATATTGTAGTTTCTTTAAAATAGCCGCCCCTTGGTCTGATTACTGCTTTGCACACTCTTGGCATTCTCTCCATGAGCTTCGAAAGGTGGTTTTCACTTCACAGGTGTCGTAGTTTTGATGTCTTCAGTGACAATCTACAAGGTAAATAGTCATGAAAATAAAGAAAACGCATTGAAATGAGAAGGGGTGTCCAAACTTTTGGCCTGTACTGTACATTTATTGAGAGATATATATATATATATATATATATATATATATATATATATATATATATATATATATATATATATAAATTGGCCCTAGTGTGTGAATGTTGTCTGTCTGTCTTTGTTGGCCCTGCGATGAGGTGGCGACTTGTCCAGGGTGTATCCCGCCTTCCGCCCGATTGTAGCTGAGATAGGCGCCAGCGCCCCCTGCGATCCCAAAAGGGAATAAGCGGTAGAAAATGGAGGGATATGTATATATATATATATATATATATATATATATATATATATATATATATATATATATATGTATGTATGTATGTATGTATATATACATATATACATACACTCACATATATATATATACATACATACATACACATACATATATACACACACACAAACAAACACACACGTATCTATATATATATGTATGTATATACATATATATATAGATATACATACACATATATACATTTATATATATATTTATGTATATATATGTATGCATATATATGTGTGTGTATATGTATATAAATATATATATGCGTATGTATATATATATGTGTATGTATATATATATACATATGTTTTATGTATATATATATACATATGTTTTATGTATATATATACATATATATATTTATTTATATATATATACATACACATATATATTTATATATATATATTCACACATATATATGCACACAAACACACACATATATATGCATACATATATATACATAAATATATATATGTATATATATATATATGTGTGTGTGTATACATATATACAAATATATATATATATATATGTGTATATATACGTATATGTATATAAATATATATATATATGCGTGTGTATGTATATATGTGTGTTTGTGTATATATATATATGTATATATGTGTGTGTATATATATGTGTGTATATATATATATATACACAAAATATATACATATATATGTGTGTATATATGAGTATGTATATACATATAAATATATGTTTGTGTAAAGTATATAAATGTGTGTATATATACATATATAGTATATATATATATGTGTGTGTATATGTATATACGTGTGTGTATATACACATATATGTATATACACACATATGTGTATATACATATATGTGTATATATATATGTGTGTATATATATATATATATATATATATATATACACACACATATACAGAGAAACTCCACTGTATTTACTTTATTAAATATATATTTTTTATGTACTAAATAGTGGTGTCATATGTGTATATATTGTATCTGCTGATGTAGTTCTGTTGTAGTTATAAAAAAAGAAAAAACTAATTATAATAATAATAATAATAATAATAATAATGGTAATGATAAGAATTGGGATAAAAGGAGGTCAGCATACATCCCAATAATAGAGGGTGTATGTCTCCTGTTGATTGGAGTGAGGATTTACCAGGAAGGTCATTTTGTGAAGAGAGGTGTGTCCTCTCACAGGTGGCAAAGACACCTGGAACATGTGCAGTGCTGGTCGACTTGCAGCTGGGCTTAATCTGGTCTCAGATGTCAGGGCCGGGAGTGTCAAGTATTCTCTCTGCCGTATCTGAACACACACACACATTCTTTACTGCACATATCTGCCAACTTCTCTTCTCTGCATCACCATGAGGAACAAAGGACGAGGAATAATGGATGAGGAATAAAGTCCATCAGGATGAGGAATAAAGGATGAGGAAAAGGATTTAGGATGAGGAATAAAAGATGAGGAATAAAGTCCATCAGGATGAGGAATAAAGGATGGGGAATAAAATCTATCAGGATGCGGAATAAAATATGAGGAATAAAGGATAAGGAATAAAGGATGAGGAATAAAGAGCATCAGGATGAGGAATAAAGGACGAGGAATAAAGTCCATCAGGATGAGGAGTAAAGGATGCGGAATTAAGGATGAGAAATAAAGGATGAGAAATAAAGGATGAGGAATAAAGTCCATCAGGATAAGAAATAAAGGATGAGGAATAAAGTCCATCAGGATGAGGAATAAAGTCCATCAGGATGAGGAATAAAGGATGAGGAATAAAGTCTGTCAGGATGAGGAATAAAGGATGAGGAATAAAGTCCATCAGAGTGAGGAATAAAGGATGAGGAATAAAGTCCATCAGGATGAGGAATAAAGGATGAGGAATAAAGTCCATCAGGAAGCGGAATAAAGGATGAGGAATAAAATCCACCAGGATGAGAAATAAAGGATGAGGAATAAAGTCCATCAGGATAACGAATAAAGTCCATCAGGATGAGGAAGAAAGGATGAGGAATAAAGTCCATCAGGATAACGAATAAAGTCCATCAGGATGAGGAAGAAAGGATGAGGAATAAAGTCCATCAGGATAACGAATAAAGTCCATCAGGATGAGGAAGAAAGGATGAGGAATAAAGTCCATCAGGATGAGAAATAAAAGATGAGGACTAAAGTCCATCAGGGTGAGGAATAAAGGATGAGGAATAAAGTTAATCAGGATGAGGAATAAGGGCTGAGGAATAAAGTTAATCAGGATGAGGAATAAAGGATGAGGAATAAAGTCCATCAGGATGAGAACTAAAGATTGAGGAATAAAGTCCATCAGGCTGAGGAATAAAGGATGAGGAGTAAAGGATGAGGAATAAAGTCCATCAGGCTGAGGAATAAAGGATGAGGAATAAAGGATGAGGAATAAAGTCATACGTCTGTGCAAAGGTTGGAGAAGGACTTGTTTCCTCGCACATCCTCCTTGCTCTCCTTCCAGGTGCAATCTGTGGGCACATCTTTCACATCTTATGTCACTCATGGCACACATTTGGCACGCCACATCATTTATATGGCCCGCCACATCATTTATATGGCCCGCCACATTACTTTATATGGCCCACCACATTATTTAAATGGCCTGTTAAATCATTATACATGGCCAGCCACATCATTTTACATGGCCCGCCACATTATTTTATATGGCATGCCAGATATTTTTATATGGCCCGCCACATTATTTATATGGCATGCCAAATCATTTTACGTGGCCCGCCACAATATTTATATGGCTTGCCACATCATTTTACATGGCCTGCCACATTATTTATATGGCATGCCAAATCATTTTTATGGTCCGTCAAATCATTTTACATGGCCTGCCACATAATTTTATCTGGCCTGCCACATCATTTCAATGACCTGCCATATCAGTTTATATTGCCCGCCACATTACTTTATATGGCCCACCACATTATTTAAATGGTCTGTTAAATCATTTTACATGGCTTGCCACTTCATTTTATATGGCAAGCCATATCAAATGATGTGGCATGCCATATAAATATATAAATGATTCATTTTATATCATTTTACATGGCATGCTACATCATTTGATATGGCCTGCCACATAATTTTACATGGCATGCCACATCATTTTACATGGCATGCCACATTATTTTATGGCCCGCCACATTATTTATCTATGGCCCGCCACAACATTTATATCTGTGGCCCGCCACTTAATTCATACCTATGGCCCGCCACGTTATTTATATGGTCTGTTAAATCATTTTACATGGCCTACCACATCATTTTATGTGGCCCGCCACATTATTTTATATGGCATGTCAAATATTTGTATATAGCCCGCCACATTATTTATATGGCATGCCAAATCATTTTATGTGGCCCGCCACAATATGCCAAATCATTTTTATGGTCCGTCAAATCATTTTATATGGCCTGCCACATTATATTAAATGGCCCGCCACTTTATTCTATATGGCCCACCACATAATTTTATATGGCCCGCCAATTTCATTTATATGGCCCGCCACATCATTTATATGGTCTGTCAAATAATTTTACATGGCCTGCCACGTCTTTTTATATGGGCCGCAACATTATTTATATGTCATGCCAAATCATTTATATGGTCTGTCAAATAATTTTAAATGGCCTGCCAAATTATTTTCAATGGCCCACCACGGTATTTTATGACACACCATGTCATTTTACATGGCCCGCCATATCATTTATATGCTCCATCAAATTATTTTATACGGCCTGCCACTATTTTTTGAATTGGCCCGCCACATTATTTTAAATGAACCACCACCTTATTTACATGGCCCGCCACATCATTTATATGGTCCATCAAATAATTTTACATAGCCTGCCACATTATTTAATGTGGCCTGCCAAATTATTTTACACGGCCCACAACGTTATTTTACAGTATACGGCACACCATCTCATTTTATATGGTCCGCCAAATACATTTTTCTGGCCTGCCATTTTATTTCATATGACCTGCCGCTTCATTTATGTGGCCTGTGGATGCCTGGGAATAATATCATACTTCATCTTTTCTTACTTAATGTATTAGTTTTGTTTCCATTTTTGACAGAAACAAAGCATGCAATATTTGTATTCAACATGATCTAATAATGTAACAAATATATTATCGTAGAAAACGTGAACTTTATTCAAATAAAAATAAAAACTTAAATATCTGTTCGAATGTGTAATAATGTTGTTCATGTTATAAATGTCATTTTTGTACGAATTTAAGCATAATTTGTGTTAATAATGAACTTTAAGTTTTGTCTTTCCTAATAATGTAACACATATTATATTATCATACATTAAACACATTTGATAAATATTTCATTTAATTTTCATTTCAAAGCAAGTTATCCATTAAATTACATACATTTTAAAAATAATATATTTTTACGGTTAAAAAAAAACTAGCTACCCAGTCACCAGAATTCTGCCCTCAGTGAAAACCAGTTTGACACCTGACTTGGAGCCAAATGGATCAGAACGGACGCCACCTACTGGTCCTGTTGGGCTGGGAGCGATAAAGCTGTCGGTTTTTCTGCCAGGCCCCTGAACGCACCACTTGACCCGATTGGCTGTGAGCCTCCCCTGTGGAAGAGGAAGTGGTTATTTTCTGCAAAAAAAACATCACAAATTGTTGTTTTATATTTAATTTGATGTTTGACCTGGAGTCAGTCCAAACAGCAGAGTCCCGAGACCTTGGTCGCGTGCGGCAAACTTAGCGACTTGTAAGGTGACCATAGGGCCGGTGTGCATCATGATAGCTGCTGCCCTAACGACATCAATGACATGGGAGACATCTTTCATCATTTCATTGAATTATTCATTTATTCATATTTCAATACCTTTCTTGGCTGAGGCCCAGCAGACTCTGACCGTCCACGCTGAGCAGTTGGTCCCCCGCCGTTAACTGGCCACTCTGGACCCGAGTGAAGGTGCGGGATTTTAGGAAGCGCACACATTAATACACACACACATATATATATATGTATATATATACAGTGGGGCAAAAAAGTATTTAGTCAGCAAGCGATTGTGCAAGTTCTCCCATTTAAAATGATGACAGAGGTCTGTAATTTTCATCATAGGTACACTTCAACTGTGAGAGACAGAATGTGAAAAAAAAATCTAGGAATTCACATTGTAGGAATTTTAAAGAATTTATTTGTAAATTATGGTGGAAAATAAGTATTTGGTCAACCATTCAAAGGAGGTTTTGGCTAGAAAATCTCACGATACATGGCCCCATTCATTCTTTCCTTAACACGGATCCATCGTCCTGTCCCCTTAGCAGAAAAAACAGCCCCAAAGCATGATGTTTCCACCCCCATGCTTCACAGTAGGTGTGGTGTTCTTGGGATGCAACTCAGTATTCTTCACGGTCTACACGGTCTAGCTCCAGCCTATCTTGCCGATTGTATTGTACCGTATGTCCCGGCAAGAAATCTGCGTTCAAAAGACTCCGGCTTATTAGTGATTCCTAGAGCCCAAAAAAAGTCTGCGGGCTATAGAGCGTTTTCCGTTCGGGCTCCAGTACTCTGGAATGCCCTCCCGGTAACAGTTCGAGATGCTACCTCAGTAGAAGCATTTAAGTCTCACCTTAAAACTCATCTGTATACTCTAGCCTTTAAATAGACCTCCTTTTTAGACCAGTTGATCTGCCGCTTCTTTTCTTTCTCCTATGTCCCCCCCTCCCTTGTGGAGGGGGTCCGGTCCGATGACCATGGATGAAGTACTGGCTGTCCAGAGTCGAGACCCAGGATGGACCGCTCGTCGGGACCCAGGATGGACCGCTCGCCTGTATCGGTTGGGGACATCTCTACGCTGCTGATCCGCCTCCGCTTGAGATGGTTTCCTGTGGACGGGACTCTCGCTGCTGTCTTGGATCCGCTTTGAACTGAACTCTCGCGGCTGTGTTGGAGCCACTATGGATTGAACTTTCACAGCATCATGTTAGACCCGCTCGACATCCGTTGCTTTCGGTCCCCTAGAGGGGGGGGGTTGCCCACATCTGAGGTCCTCTCCAAGGTTTCTCATAGTCAGCATTGTCACTGGCGTCCCACTGGATGTGAATTCTCCCTGCCCACTGGGTGTGAGTTTTCCTTGCCCTTTTGTGGGTTCTTCCGAGGATGTTGTAGTCGTAATGGTTTGTGCAGTCCTTTGAGACATTTGTGATTTGGGGCTATATAAATAAACATTGATTGATTGATTGATTCTTCCTCCAAACACGACGACTTGAGTTTATACCAAAAAGTTCTATTTTGGTTTCATCTAGGGATGCACCGAAATGAAAATTTGTGGCCGAAGCCGAAGCCGAATAAAATTTAAACGCTTGGCCGAAGGCCGAATACCGAATAATGAATGCAGTTTTTCCACAATTTTTTAAATATTGCATAAATAGCCTAGAATAAATATTTAGACATGTTTTTCAAATAAAATAATTTATTATTAAATATTGACATTTTTTTAAATATTCCAGTAGCCTTTGCTTTTCAAAAAAAGCACAAAGTTTTTCATTTATATTAGGCCTTCAAACAAAACATGCATTCCCCCAAAAAATAAAGTGCATTAAAGTGGATAAACCCACAACAAATTAATTATTATCCTTTTGGCAAAAGTCTGCTTAGCCACAGTAGATATGCTAATAATGTAAACAGAAGGCTTAAGTAAATCTCAATTAAGTGTGTGCTTGTAACCTCATACACTTATACAGGTACACAACATATCCCGACGTCACCACGTCAAAAACTTGCGTCACACGCCACTATTCGGCCTTGTTTTTAACTCATTCCACCGAAGGCCGAATGTGGCTTTTTTTTGCCATATTCGGCCGAATATATTCGGTTACCGATTAATCGGTGCATCCCTAGTTCCATCTGAACACATGACATTCTCCCAATCTTCTGCTGTATCACCCACGTATCCATTTTGGTATAAACTCACCTCGTCCTGTGTCATAAGTGTTATATTACATACAGATAGTGTGTCATGAGATATAAATTGAATTAAGAGGACTTAAAGGAAACTAAATGAGCTCAAATATAGCTACAAATGAGGCATAATGATGCAATATGTACATATAGCTAGCCTAAATAGCATGTTAGCATCGATTAGCTTGCAGTCATGCAGTGACCAAATATGTCTGATTAGCACTCCACATAAGTCAATAACATCAACAAAACTCACCTTTGTGCCTTCAAGCACAACGTTATTAGTTTGGTGGATAAAATGAGACAGAAAAAGAAGTGGCATAAAACACGTCTTAGAAAGTCGAAGAAAGTTGTACATGTAAACTAACTAGGGTGAGTTCAAGGACCGCCAAAATTAGTAGGACAAAACGGCGCTCGACAAATACTGGAATCAGTGAAGCATGTTTAATATAAACAGTGTACTTTATAGCAATTAGCGAGGTTTGTGTCATGTTTGTCCTCCTACAGTGGGGGTCGGCATACGGCTCTTTAGCGCCGCCCTTGTGGCTCTCTGGAGCTTTTTCAAAACTGTATGGAAAAAGTTGAGGGGGTAAAAAACATAATGTTTGTTGTAATTTGGTTTCTGTAGGAGGACAAACATGACATAAACTTTCCTAATTGCTATAAAGCACACTGTTTGTATTAAACATGCTTCACTGATTCGAGTATTTGGCGAGCGCCGTTTTGTCCTACTAATTTTGGCGGTCCTTGAACTCACCCTGGTTTGTTTACATCAGGGATCACCAGCCTTTTTGAACTACTTCTTGGGTACTGATTAATGCAAAGGGCTACCAGTTTGATACACACTTAAATAAATGGCCAGAAATAGCCAATTTGCTCAATTTAGCTTTAATAAATAAATCTATACATCTAAAAAAAAAGGGTATTTCTGTCAGTCATTTCGTCGTACATTTTTTTTCCTTTTACGGAAAGTTTTTCGTAGAGAATAAATGATGAAAAAAAACACTTAATTGAACGGTTTAAAAGAGGAGAAAACACGAAAAAAATGAAAATAACGTTTTGAAACATAGTTTATCTTCAATTTCGACTCTTTAAAATTCAAAATTCAACCGAAAAATTTAAATAAAAAAACTAGCTAATTCAAATCTTTTAGAAAAAATTTAAAAAAGAATTTATGGAACATCATTAGTAATTTTCCTGATTAAGATTAATTTTAGAATTTTGATGACATGTTTTAAATAGGTTAAAATCCAATCTGCATTTTGTTAGAATATATAACAAATTGGACCAAACTATATTTCTAACAAAGACAAATCATTATTTCTTCTAGATTTTCCAGAACAAAAAAAAGTTAAAAGAAATTCAAAATACTTTGAAATAAGATTTAAATTTGATTCTACAGATTTTCTACGTTTGCCAGAATAATTTTTTTGAATTTTAATCATAATAAGTTTGAAAAAATACTTCACAAATATTCTTTGTCGAAAAAAACAGAAGCTAAAATGAAGAATTAAATTAAAATGTATTTATTATTCTTTACAGTAAAAAAATATAGATATATATACTTGAAAATTGATTTGAATTGTCAGGAAAGAAGAGGAAGGAATTTAAAAGGTAAAAAGGTATATGTGTTTAAAAATCCTAAAAAAAATTTTAAGGTTGTATTTTTTTCTCTAAAATTTTCTTTCTGAAAGTTATAAGAAGCAAAGTAAAAAAATAAATGAATTTATTAAACAAGTGAAGACCAAGTCTTTAAAATATTATCTTGGATTTTCAGATTCTATTTGAGTTTTGTCTCTCTTAGAATTAGAAATGTCGAGCAAAGCGAGACCAGCTTGCTAGTAAATAAATACAATGTAAAAAATAGAGGCAGCTCACTGGTAAGTGCTGCTATTTGAGCTATTTTTAGAACAGGCCACTGGGTGACTCATCTGGTCCTTACGGGCGACCTGGTGCCCGCGGGCACTGCGTTGGTGACCCCTGATGTAAACAAACTAGGGTGAGTTCAAGACCAACCAAAATTAGTAGGACAAAACGGTGCTCGCCAAATACTCGAATCGGTGAGGGGGCAAAAAACATAACGTTTGTTTTAATTTGGTTTCTGTAGGAGGACAAACATGACACAAACCTCCCTAATTGCTATAAAGCACACTGTTTATATTAAACATGCTTCACTGATTTAAGTATGTGGCAAGCACTGTTTTGTCCTACTAATATTGGCGGTCCTTGAACTCACCCTAGTTGGTTTACATGCACAACTTTCTCCGACTTTCTAAGACGTGTTTTATGCCACTTCTTTTTCTGTCTCATTTTGTCCACCAAACTTTTAACGTTGTGCATGAATGCACAAAAGGTGAATTTTGTTGATGTTATTGACTTATGTGGAGTGCTAATCAGACATATTTGGTCACTGCAAGCTAATCGATGCTAACATGCTATTTTGTCTAGCTGTATGTACATATTGCATCATTATGCCTCATTTGTTGCTATATTTGAGCTCATTTAGTTTATTTTAAATCCTCTTAATTCAATTTATATCTCATGACACACTATCTGTGTGTAATATGGCTTTTTATTTTTTTCCGGCTCCAGACAGATTTATTTTTGTATTTTTGGTCCAATATGGCTCTTTCAACATTTTAGGTTGCCGACCCCTGATGTAAACAAACGAGGGTGAGTTCAAGGACCGCCAAAATTAGTAGGACAAAACGGCGCTCGCCAAATACTCGAATCAGTGAGGGGGTAAAAAACATAATGTTTGTTTTAATTTGGTTTCTGTAGGAGGACAAACATGAAACTAATTGCTATAAAGCACACTATTTATATTAAACATGCTTCACTGATTCGAGTATTTGGCGAGCGCCGTTTTGTCCTACTAATTTTGGCGGTCCTTGAACTCACCCTAGTTTGTTTACATGTACAACTTTCTCCGACTTTCTAAGACGTGTTTTATGCCACTTCTTTTTCTGTCTCATTTTGTCCACCAAACTTTTAACGTTGTGCATGAATGCACAAACGGTGAATTTTGTTGATGTTATTGACTTATGTGGAGTGCTAATCAGACATATTTGGTCACTGCAAGCTAATCGATGCTAACATGCTATTTTGTCTAGCTGTATGTACATATTGCATCATTATGCCTCATTTGTTGCTATATTTGAGCTCATTTAGTTTATTTTAAGTCCTCTTAATTAAATGTATATCTCATGACACACCATCTGTGTGTAATATGGCTTTTTATTTTTTTCCGGCTCCAGACATATTTGTTTTTGTATTTTTGGTCCAATATGGCTCTTTCAACATTTTAGGTTGCCGACCCCTGATGTAAACAAACTATGGTGAGTTCAAGGACCGCCAAAATTAGTAGGACAAAACGGTGCTCGCCAAATACTCGAATCAGTGAGGGGGTAAAAAACATAATGTTTGTTTTAATTTGGTTTCTGTAGGAGGACAAACATGACACAAACCTCCCTAATTGTTATAAAGCACACTATTTACATTAAACATGCTTCACTAATTAGAGTATTTGGCAAGCGCCGTTTTGTCCTACTAATTTTGGCGGTCCTTGAACTCTCCCTAGTTTGTTTACATGCACAACTTTCTCCGACTTTCTAAGACGTGTTTTATGCCACTTCTTTTTCTGTCTCATTTTGTCCACCAAAGTTTTAACGTTGTGCATGAATGCACAAAAGGTGAATTTTGTTGATGTTATTGACTTATGTGGAGTGCTAATCAGACATATTTGGTCACTGCAAGCTAATCGATGCTAACATGCTATTTTGTCTAGCTGTATGTACATATTGCATCATTATGCCTCATTTGTTGCTATATTTGAGCTCATTTAGTTTCTTTTAAGTCCTCTTAATTCAATTTATATCTCATGACACACTATCTGTATGTAATATGGCTTTTATTTTTTTTGCGGCTCCAGACAGATTTGTTTTTGTATTTTTGGTCCAATATGGCTCTTTCAACATTTTGGGTTGCCGACCCCTGATGTAAACAAACTAGGGTGAGTTCAAGGACCGCCAAAATTAGTAGGACAAGACGGCGCTCGCCAAATACTAAGTAAAGGTGTGTCTGAGAAGTCACCGTGTCTGCCGGTCCTCCCTTGACGATGGACTTGATGTAAATCCCAAGGTGGTCTTGTCCCGCGCCCTGGACCATGAATAGAAGGATGCAGCAGATGTTTGGCAGAGAGACTTTTGCGGGGGGCGGGGGGCTTTTTTAGTTACCTTGGCAGCCACGATGCTGACCCCCATGCCGCCGCCGAGCGCCTTCTTCAGGGTGACCGTCACACTCCGGGTTCCCTTTCGTTCCAAGGATGACACCAATCAGACGTTTTGGCAGACAAAACGTTATCATGACCGATTTTTCGAAAAATACCAAGGAGGGCGTTTCACGAGACGGAGTCGACTCGGTAAAGAAGACGGTCCAGTCCCCTTTGGGGTGTTTCTGGTATGTCAAAGAGCAGAGACCTACGAAAGAAGAACAACTTATTCCTGTTTTATTAGGGATGATCTCCCCTTTGGGACAGAGGACCCTACTGAATTTCTAAGGTTTTATTATTATTTATTATTTATTATTATTCCGCCACCTCTTTGAGCTGTAATTTGACCCCATTAACATGCTTCGAAACTCCCCAAATTTGACACACACATCAGGACTAGCGAAAATTGCGATCTGATAAAAAAAAAAAAAAAAAACCCAAACCTCAAAATTGCGCTCTAGCACTCCCTAGGAAGAAAACACAGACAAAACTGTCTCTAACTTCCAGTAGGAATGTTGGAGAAACATGAAACAAAAACCACCATGTAGGTCTCAGTTAGACCTATATTTCATACACTCACACCCCCCGGCTAAAATCAACAGGAAGTTTGCAATTCCCACTTCAATACAAAAGTTGGCTAAAAATTGTTGCTTTTTTTCAAACATTATCTCCTCTGAGGCAGTTTGTCGTTTCGGCTTCAAATAAGCACAGAAGAATAAAAGTTGATGAAAGAATTTTAATTACTAGCCCGGTTTGGATTTTATCAGCCCCCAAAGAACCGGAACGCTGGTGCTGTTGTGTGTACTGCTGTCACAAAATGGCGGCTTCTTGCTCAGACAAAACTGCTTCTAACTCAATGTAGGGCTGTCATATACACATGAAACGAAAACCTCAATATAGGTCTCACTGAGACCTATATTACATACACAGACCACCCCTAACTAAAATCAACAGGAAGTTTGCTATTTCCACTTCAATACAACAGTTGCATTACAGTCTCAAAATGGCGGCACAAAGGCGTCCTTATGAAATGCCCAAGCCACTTTACAACTGGAGCTTATCTCAGCTGCATTCGGGCGGAAGGCGGGGTTATACCCCGGACAAATCCCCACCTCATCAGTACAGTAAGCCCATGTTTTGAACATTAAATTAAAGTTAAAGTACCCATGATTGTCACACACACACATTAGGTGTAGCAAAATTATTCTCTGCATTTGACCCGTCACCCTTGATCACCCCCTACGAGGTGAGGGGAGCAGTGAGCAGCAGCGGTGGCCGCGCCCGGGAATCATTTTTGGTAATTTAACCCCAAATTCCAACCCCTTGACGCTGAGTGCCAAGCAGGGAGGTAATGGGTCCCATTTTTTATAGTCTTTGGTATGACTCGGCCGGGGTTTGAACTCACGACCTTATTGTGTGATTAACATGTTATTAATCATAACAAGAAGCCCCCCCCCAACCCAAAAATTCTGTCAAAATATCCCCAATCTTGTCCTCATCGTTGGCGCTGCAAACATTTTTGGTTGAACTATTATGCCCCCACTCTAACCCACAAATTATGTTTAAAAAATCTCATTCCTCCGGCCCCTGATTGCGAGCTGTGTGCCTCGTATCCCCGTATCCCCTCTGGTTCCCTGGCTGCCCCTGGTGCACAGTCATGTTGGAAGAGGAAGGGGCCCGCTCCAAACTGTTCCCACAAAGTTAGGGGCATGGAATTGTCCAAAATGTTTTGGTATCCTGGAGCATTTCAAGTTCCCTTCACTGGAACTAAGGGGCCAAGCCCAAATCCTGAATAGCAACCCCACATCATAAGTCCTCCTCCACCAAATTTCACAATGCAGTCCGAAATGTAGTGTTCTCCTGGCAACCTCCAAACCCAGACTGGTCCATCAGATTGCCGGATGGAAATGCGTGATTCATCAGTCCAGAGAAGGCGTCTCCACTGCTCTAGAGTCCAGGGGCGACGTGCTTAACACCACTGCATCCCACGCTTTCACGTGGACTTGGTGATGTATGGCTTAGACAGGGCGGGTCGGCCATGGAAACCCCACAAATTATGTCAAAATCCCAACCCTCCGTCCCCTGATTGCGAGCTGTGTGCCTCGTATCCCCGTATCCCCTCTGGTTCCCTGGCTGCCTGGACACGGACCTTTGACGCCTCTCTCCCGCCCTTGACCGGACGTCTGTCTCTGGACCTTCGAGCCCGCCTTGCCCTTCCTGGACTTCCCGCACCTCGCTCAACACTCCGGGTAACACTCATCAGTTAATCTCGACACGTAGTCGCACACCACACAACACTTTGATCGTGTTAGCAGTCCCTTACCTCGCCGGCTGATCGGCTCCAGAAAGTCCCTGAAGCCGGGAGGGATCCCTGTCACATCGGAGCAGGAGTATCCTCCCTCCGGCAGCAGGAAGGGCAGATGGAGGTGAAGGCTCTCCTCCAGCCGGATGTCTCGTCCTTCTCCACCAATCACCTCGTCCGCCGAGGTCCGTGCACTCGCCACAACGGCCTCCATCAAATCCTGCGATGCAGACGGTAAAAAATCATCACCTGTGTCAAGTTTTTTCAAATATTTTATGGAAAACTGTGGAAGTCGTTCAGAGCATCTGGAGAAATAACTGCACGTAAGCGATGATACTACGGACCTTCGATCTCTTAGGCGGTAGTGCATCAAAAGGCGACATCAGTGTGTAAAGGATATCACCACATGGGCTCAGGAACACTTCAGAATCAGAAAACCACTGTCAGTAACTACAGTTGTTCGCTACATCTGTAAGTACAAGTTAAAACTCTACTATTCTACTATCTACAGTGTTGGATCCACTTTGGACTGGACTCTGATAGTTGTGTTGGATCCACTATTGATTGAACTTTAACAGTATCATGTTAGTCATCATTGTCACTGTCACCGACGTCCCACTGGGGTGAGTTTTCCTTGCCCTTATGTGGGCTCTACCGAGGATGTCGTTGTGGTTTGTGCAGCCCTTTGAGACACTAGTGATTTAGGGCTATATAAATAAACATTGATTGATTGATACTATGAAAAGCCAAAGCCATTTATCAACAACACCCAGAAACGCTATGCTGGGCCCGAGATCATCTAACACGGACTGATGCAAAGTGGAAAAGTGTTCTGTGGTCTGACGAGTCCACATTTCAAATTGTTTTTGGAAACTGTGGAAGTCGTTCAGAGCATCTGGAGAAATAACTGCACGTAAGCGATGATACTACGGACCTTCGATCTCTTAGGCGGTAGTGCATGAAAAAGCGACATCAGTGTGTCAAGGATATCCCCACATGGGCTCAGGAACACTTCTGAAAACCACTGTCAGTAACTACAGTTGGTCGCTACATCTGTAAGGGCAAGTTAAAACTCTACTATGCAAAGCCAAAGCCATTTGTCAACAACACCCAGAAACGCTATGCTGGGCCCTAGATCATCTAACACAGACTGATGCAAAGTGGAAAAGTGTTCTGTGGTCTGACGAGTCCACATTTCAAATTGTTTTTGGAAACTGTGGAAGTCGTTCAGAGCATCTGGAGAAATAACTGCACGTGAGCGATGATACTACGGACCTTCGATCTCTTAGGCGGTAGTGTATCAAAAAGCGACATCAGTGTGTCAAGGATATCACCACATGGGCTCAGGAACACTTCTGAAAACCACTGTCAGTAACTACAGTTGGTCGCTACATCTGTAAGGGCAAGTTAAAACTCTACTATGCAAAGCCAAAGCCATTTATCAACAACACCCAGAAACGCTTTGCTGGGCCCGAGATCATCTAAGACGGACTGATGCAAAGTGGAAAAGTGTTCTGTGGTCTGACGAGTCCACATTTCAAATTGTTTTTGGAAACTGTGGAAGTCGTTCAGAGCATCTGGAGAAATAACTGCACGCAAGCGATGATACTACGGACCTTCGATCTCTTAGGCGGTAGTGAATGAAAAAGCGACATCCGTGTGTCAAGGATATCACCACATGGGCTCAGGAACACTTCTGAAAACCACTGTCAGTAACTACAGTTGGTCGCTACATCTGTAAGTGCAAGTTAAAACTATACTATGCAAAGCCAAAGCCATTTATCAACAACACCCAGAAACGCTTTGCTGGGCCTGAGATCATCTAAGACGATTATTTGCAAAATGACAACATGTTAATTACATGAAACCATAAAACTGTTAACAGTATTGAAACATGTATAAAGTAAAACCCATAATAATTAAATAGTTAGATTTTGTGCCATTGTGACGGGACAAGAGATGCTTACAGCGGGGATGTCCGGCTCATTGGTTGCATAAAAGTATCCTGCCAGCAAGGCGTGCAACTGCAGGGAGTTCAACTTGAAACAGGCGTGGGAGATGTCTTTGGCGTCGTGCACGGCGTACTTCTTCATGGTCAGCAGCCGGCTGGCCTGCAACGCAAGAACAATTTCTTTCTTTCTTTTGAAGATTTTGCTTATACACGCACGCCAAATGTCAAATACCGTATTTCCTCGGGGTATATAGTATGCGCCTGCCTAGAATTATTTTCATCGCTTAATTCCACAGTATTCTGGACATCTGTGTTGCTGAATCTTTTGCAATTTGTTCAATGAATAATGGAGACGTCAAAGAAGAAAGCTGTAGGTGGGAAGCGGTGTATTGCGGCCGCCGTTAGCAACACAAACACAGCCGGTGTTTCATTGTTTACATTTCTGAAAGAGCTTTACTATGGAACAGAGCGGTCAAGCGAACACGGTTGGATTGGACCACACACACAAAGTACAGTGTATTACGCAGCGATCATTTCGAAAGATCGTGTTTCGAAGAGGGTCCCTTGCAAAGGGCAGAGATGGGCATCGCCAACACCCGTCGACTGGTGCTGAAGAAAGGAAGCAGGGCCGACCTTCAGGTTGTACGGGTACTGTCAGGCTTTCCCCTGACAGTTTGTTTGTGTTTTAGTTTTTTCCTCTGTGTTTAGTATTTCCTGTTTTTAGTTCCCGTCAGCGCTCTTATTTTGTCGGTTTCCCGTGTTTCTCCCTGAGCGCTTTTTTCCCCCCCCCTCAGCTGTGGCTGATTGGCACCTGGCCTCACCTGTTGTCAATCAGCCCGCTTCTATTTGAGTCTGTTTTTGTCCTCCAGTCAGTGCCGGATTTTGGATTGTGATATTGTCATGCCACATTTCGCTCTTGTGTCGTTTCTACCTGTCGTGTCTGGCATCGTTACAGCTTCTACCTGTCGTGCTACATTTTGTCCTGGTTGTCGTAGCGGTAAGCTGTTCTTGTTAGCCATTAGCTGTTTGCTACCCGCTAGGCCCCTTTTGTTTTGTAGCTCCAGTGCTAGCTCCCTTATTTTGTTATCTGCCCACGTGCTTGCTTTTTGTTTGTACCCTTTGTTTGTTCTAGTATTTTAAATTAAACCATGTTTTCCTATCCAATGCCTACCCCCATCTCTGCATCTTGGGGTTCGTCATTAACAAACTTTGACAGGTACGACCATATAATCTCCCTAAAACACTAGTAACACAATAAGGAGATAAGGGATTTTCCAGATTTTTCCTAGTAAATTTGTCTAATAACATCTGAATCACTCCCACTGTATAGTCTTTTTTTTTCTTTCTAGTCCTTCACTCTCACTTTCCTCATCCAGAAATCTTTCAACCTCGCTCAAATTAATGGGGAAATCGTCGCTTTCTCGGTCCGTTTAAATAAGAAAATCTCATTTCAGTAGCCCTTTAACAATCCCCCCAAAAATTCAGCAAAATCCTGCGGGGACCGACTCTTGTTGGTGCCACCCTGACCTGGATGATGTGCCCCAGGTGGCAGTCGGCAGCCAGCTCCAGCCCCTGCCTCTCCGCCCAGGCTTCGATGCCGCTAAGTCTCTGGCGCAGAGTCGCCCCCCAGTAGTGGGAGCGCAGGCCCGGGGTGCCGGATTCGGGGCTCATGAGGCGATTGAAGAGCCAGGAGCTAATGAAGTGGAAGAGCTGGGAGAAGAGCTGAATGGTGAGGGCCGGGTTGACCCGGTATCGGCGTAACAGCGACATGGCGTTCATTAAGGTGTTCAGAACCATCTCTGCCAAAACCAAGACTCTGTCAACCGGGCAGCTCTTCTTTACCATAAACATCCGGAGCCGTTACCTATCCCGACGGGCAGGGGACCGTGTTGCTCGGGGTCCACCAGAAAGGTGGGCAGGTGCTTTTGTAGCTCACTCTGGAGACACTGGATCAGGGAACTGAAGGGATAAAGCACACAAAACCAACATCTGAACGGATAGGTCCAGAAAAGACTCACAACTCAGTGGCATAGTGGTTAGAGTGACTGTCCTGAGATTGTTAGGTCGTGAGTTCGTTTGGTATAGTCATACCAAGGACTATGAAAATGGGAGCCATTATTTCCCTTCTTGGCACTCAGAATCAAGGGTTGGAATCGGGGGTTAAATCACCAAAAAATATCCCCGGGCGTGGCCGCCGCTGCTGCTCACTGCTCCCCTCACTTCCCAGGGGGTGAACAAGGGTGATGGGTTGAATGCAGAGGACCAATTTCACCACACCTAGCATGTATGGCAATCATTGCTACATTAACTTTGACTTAACTAAAACTGAACTGGCTACAAAGTAAACAAAAACTGAATGCTGGACGACAGCAAAGACTTACTGTGGAGCAAAGACGGCGTCCACAATGTACATCCGAACTTTAACCTTAACTTTAACTTAACTTTAACTAACCTACTCAGTGGCCCAGTAGTTAGAGTGTCCGCTCTCAGATCGGTAGGTTGTGCGTTCGAACCCTGGCCAAGTCATACCAAAGACTATAAAGAAATGGGAGCCATTATCTCCCTGCTTGGCACTCAGCATTAAGGGTCGGAATCGGGGGTTAAATCACCAAAAATAATTCCCTGGGCGTGGCCGCCGCTGCTGCTCACTGCTCCCCTCACCTCCCAGGGTGTGAACAAGGGTGATGGGTTGAATGCAGAGGACAAATTTCACCACACCTAGTGTGTGTTTGTGTGAGACAATCATTGCTACATTAACTTTGACTTAACTTAAACTGAACTGGCTAAAAAGTAAACAAAAACTGAACGCTGGACGACAGCAAAGACTTACTGTGGAGCAAAGACGGCGTCCACAATGTACATCCGAACTTTAACCTTAACTTAAACTTAACTTTAACTAACTAACCTACTCAGTGGCTTAGTGGTTAGAGTGTCCGCTCTCGTATCGGTAGGTTGTGCGTTCGAACCCCGGCCGAGTCATACCAAAGACTATAAAAATGGGAGCCATTTCTTCCCTGCTTGGCACTCAGCATCAATGGTCGGAATCGGGGGTTAAATCACCAAAAATGATCCCCAGGCGTGGCCGCCGCTGCTGCTCACTGCTCCCCTCACCTCCCAGGGTGTGAACAAGGGTGACGGGTCGAATGCAGAGGACAAATTTCACCACACCTAGCATGTATGGCAATCATTGCTACATTAACTTTGACTTAACTAAAACTGAACTGGCTGCAAAGTAAACAAAAACTGAACGCTGGACGACAGCAAAGACTTACTGTGGAGCAAAGACGGCGTCCACAATGTACATCCGAACTTTAACCTTAACTTTAGCTGAACTTTAGCTAACTAACCTACTCAGTGGCCTAGTGGTTAGAGTGTCCGCCCTCAGATCGGTAGGTTGTGCGTTCGAACCCCGGCCTAGTCACACCAAAGACTATAAAGAAATGGGAGCCATTATCTCCCTGCTTGGCACTCAGTATCAAGGGTCGGAATCGGGGGTTAAATCACCAAAAATGATTCCCGGGCGTGGCCGCCGCTGCTGCTCACTGCTCCCCTCACCTCCCAGATGGGTCAAATTCAGAGAATAATTTCCCCACACCTAACATGTGTGACAATCATTGCTACTTTAACTTTAACTTAACTTTAACTAACTAACATACTCAAGAAGTGGGCGTGGCCTAAACCGGAAACAGGAAGTACACGTCATATTTTGTAGTTTTTCTTAAGCTGTCCGCCATCTTGGTTGTAGTCCACACGTCATAATGATTTATTATTCCTACAGGAATAAATGGGTGTTGCGATTCACTATTCGTGATTCATTCGGATATGACGTATACTTCCTGTTTCCGGTTTAGGCCATGCCCACTTCCTGGGGTCATTAATCTAGACCCCCTTTTTTAGAGGTAAGTAGAATATACCCCTCTTTTTTGGAGGTACGTTATCTCTCTAGTCCCAGGTCGCAGTCTGGTATGTCAACACAAAACCGGATTTGGGTTAGTGGTTATGTGTGGACTTTGACCATATATGGCATGCGTTTGTCCAGATGTATGTTTTTCAGTATTTTGGCGCCGTCCTTCGCAAATGTTCCCGCCATCCCGTCACTTACCTGTAGGCTTGGTGCACCAGGTGGGACAGACACAGCCGACTTTGCCGGGTGAGGCCGCTGAGGTCTTTGTCGTTTTCCAAAAAGTCGAGCAGCTCGGACGTGTTCGCCATCCAGAAGGCGAGAGCGCCCGCGACGTCCTGATGTATCTAAAATGATGTAGAACAGAACCTTTTGTTTACCTTAGGGCCCAACTTTCACACTACAGAGGGGCCCAGGGCCCACTCAAATAGATCCACTATGGACTGGACTCTCACACTATTATGTTAGATCCACTATGGACTGGACTCTCACACTATTATGTTAGATCCACTATGGACTGGACTCTCTCACTATTATGTTAGATCCACTATGGACTGGACTCTCACACTATTATTTTAGATCCTCTATGGACTGGACTCTCACACTATTAACTAAATCCACTATGGACAGGACTCTCACACTATTATGTTAGATCCACTATGGACTGGACTCTCACACTATTATGTTAGATCCACTATGGACTGGACTCTCACACTATTATTAGATCCACTATGGACTGGACTCTCACACTATTATGTTAGATCCACAATGGACTGGACTCTCACACTATTAAGTTAGATCCACTATGGACTGGACTCTCACTATTATGTTAGATCCACTATGGACTGGACTCTCACACTATTATGTTGGATCCACTACGGACTGGACTCTCCTTTGAATTTGGATGGTTTCGGTTCCCCGTTTGGATTCCGGTTTCCAACTATTCGGATTCTGATTCTTGTAAGAGGCAGAAAATATTATCTGGGTTTGTGAATATTACCGCATAAGCAACTGTTGTGATTGCCGGTGTTTAGTCGGCAACCGGACGTGAGGTCGCGCGCCACAAAGACATCGATATCGGTAGATTTTCCGTTGATTCGATACCTGGTAGTACCGACGGAATTTGGTCAGAGCCCAGTTCGGTACCCATCCCAGGAAGCATCCCCTACGAATCAGCAGACGGACCATCAAAAATGGAATTCAAAGATATCGATATTGTTTGATTTTACGTGAATCGATACTTTGTAGTACCGACAGAATTCGGTCAGTGCCCAGTTCGGTACCCATCCCAAGTAGTATCCCCTGCCAATCGGCGGACTGACCAT
This sequence comes from Nerophis ophidion, assembly GCF_033978795.1. Lineage (NCBI taxonomy): Eukaryota > Metazoa > Chordata > Actinopteri > Syngnathiformes > Syngnathidae > Nerophis > Nerophis ophidion. Next base: position 7,933,937 of record NC_084613.1, read on the forward strand.
TTAAAAAAGGATTCGAAGTATCGATATCGTTGGATTTTACGTGAATCGATACTTGGTAGTACCAACAGATTTCGGTCAGTGCCCAATTCGGTACCCATCCCAAGTAGCATCCCCTGCCAATCGGCGGACTGACCATGAAAAATAGGATTCAAAGATATCGATATTGTTTGATTTTACGTGAATCGATACTTTGTAGTACCGATAGAATTCGGTCAGTGTCCAGTTCGGTACCCATCCCAAGTTGTATCCCCTACCAATCGGCGGACGGAGCACCAAAAATAGGATTCAAAGATAATGATATCGTTTGATTTTACGTGAATCAATACTTGGTAGTACCGACGGAATTCGGTCAGTGCCCAGTTTGGTACCCATCCCAAGTAGCATCCCCTGCCAATCGGCGGACGGAGCACCAAAAATAGGATTCAAAGATAATGATATCGTTTGATTTTACGTGAATTGATACCTGGTAGTACCGACAGAATTCGGTCCGAGCCCAGTTCGGTACCCATCCCAAGTAGCATCCCCTGCCAATCGGCAGACAGATCATCAAAAATGGAATTCAAAGATATCGATATTGTTCGACTTTACGTAAATCGATACCTGGTAGTACCGACGGAATTCGGTCAGAGCCCAGTTCGGTACCCATCCCAAGTAGCATCCTCTGCCAATCGGCGGACGGAGCACCAAAAATAGGATTCGACGTTTAAAAATGTGGACCGTTTTGGGAGAACGACTGTGTGAAGGTTTCATGGACTTGCCTGGATGGTCTTGCCGATCAAGGCCACCATTTTGTTGACCAGCGCGGTCACACGGTCCATGGTTCCTGCTGCTGAGGAGCCCGGGCGTTGTAGCATAGAGCGGCTCGCAGCGTACAGGGCGTACGCCGGCGAGAGCTTGAAATGAACCGTTGAGCTGTTGGTGGAGTTTATGACCGCGGACAGGAAGTCGTCTTCCACTGACCAGCAGTCGCGAAGAACCCACGTTGCCAATAACGGGCCACGAGGATCACGTTACAAATTTATCAGGTCATAAAATGTTAAAAAAAGTTGTCATACTCACGGTGATCACTGATCGTAATTCCGAGCGGTAATCCAAGCGGATCCCAGAAGTCTGGCTGAGGACTTCCTGTGTGGTTTGTCTCTGCCATTCAAATTCCAAACAATACCTTGAATTAACAACTTCAGTCCACAAGATTGGGATCAAAAGCCCCTTTCCACCGCAAGAACTTTGGTATCTTGCGTTTTGTGTGTATTTTTTATGGATTTTTCATTGATTGAAACTTTTATTGCGCAGGCTAGGGTTGTAGTTCCCGGGAGGTGTCGTTGTTATGGCGGTCATTTACGTTCTGGAAGTAGTTTGATATGTACTTCGGTATCAGGGAGGTGTAGCGAAGTTTATAGACAAGGCTCAGTGCAAGTTGTTTGACTCCGTCCTCCACCCTGAGCCAGCCCACTTTGGAGAAGTGGGTAGGAGTGAGGTGTGATCTGGGCTGGAGGTCTAGAAATAACCTGGCTAGCTTGTTCTGGGACGTTTGGAGTCTTGATTTGAGGGTTTTGGAGGTGCATGCATAGTCAAAAAAAGGGTTGAAGCCCGCTAGAATCTCCATTGGTTGTTGACCAGAGAAGAGATTCTGTAGAGAAATCTTGTTCGTTGGTTGACCTTTTTGATTACCTTGGTTGCCACTTTATCACAGGAAAGATTAGCCTCGGAACATGTGGTCCTGATGGTACCTTCGGTTCGTGAACTTCAGCTCTCGCAGCCGAGTGTTCAACGGCTGGAATGAGGTTCAGAATCTCCAAATCTGAAGCCATGGTTCTCAGCAGGAAACCGATGGTTTGTACAGTCCAGGTAGAGAACGAGACTCTGTCCCAGGTGGAGGAGTTCAAGTATCTCGGGGTTTTGTTCACGAGTGAGGGAAAGATGGAGAAGGAAATCCGCCGTAGAATCGAAGCAGCTGGGGCAGTACTGCAGTCTCTCTGCCGCACTGTTGTGACGAAACGAGAGCAGAACCAGAAAGCAAAGCTCTCGGTCCACCGACCTAGCTACATTGGTCATGAAGCGTGGGTCATGACCGAAAGAATAAGATCGCGGATACAAGCGGCCGAAATGACTTTCCTCAGAAGGGGGGCTGGCATCTCCCCTCACAGATAGGGTGAGAAGTCAGTCACCCAAGAGAGACTTGGAGTATAGCCGCTGCTCCTTCGTTTGGAACGGAACCAGCTTAGGTGGTTCGGGCATCTCGTGCGGATGCCTCATGAGCGTCTACCTAGGGAGGTCCTCGTTGCACGTCCCACTGGGAGGAGACACCGCGGAAAACCAGGGACCAGATGGCGGGGATTACATCTCCTCTCTGGCCTGGGAACGCTTCGGGATTCCTCAGGAGGAAGTTCTGGAGAGGGAAGTCTGGGGGTCTCTGCTGGAGCTGTTGTCCCCGCGACCTGATTCCGGATAAGCAGTTGAAGGTGGATAGATGGAAAATTAGCCTCTGGAATGGAACCTAGGTAGGGTTTTTGTCTCCGAGCTTGTCAAAGATGAATTTCTGTTTTGAATTGGTCATTTACTGAGGGGAGTAATTAAAAAAAAAATACAAAATCCAAGAACATACAGGTTTCTGGACTTTTTGACTTCCTGACAGACCGAAGACAGCAGGTGCGGCTGGGGAAGATTGTCTCGGACAGTCGAACCACTAACACTGGTACTCCTCAGGGTTGTGTACTTTCCCCCTGGCTCTTCTCCCTTTATACAAACTACTGCACCTCCAGTCACCAGTCCGTAAAGCTGCTTAAGTTTGCGGATGACACTACCCTCATCGGGCTCATCTCAGATGGCGATGAGTCCGCCTACAGGAGAGAGGTGGACCGGCTGGCGTCCTGGTGCAGCCTCAACAACCTGGAGCTGAACGCCCAGAAAACAGTGGAGATGATCATGGACTTCAGGAAAGTCACAGCCCCCACCATCCTCCCTCACCCTGATTGACTCTCCCACCCCCGTCTCCATTGTGGACTCCTTCCGTTTCTTGGGCACCGGCATCACCCAAGACCTCAAGTGGGAACCTATCATCAGCTCTCTCATCAAGAAGGCCCAGCAGAGGATGTACTTCCTGCGGCAGCTGAGGAAACTTAAGGTGCCGACCAAGATGCTGGTGCCGTTTTATTCAGCCATGATCGAGTCCATCCTCACCACCGCCATCACCGTGTGGTTCCCCCGGCGCCACAGTCCAGGAGAAACATCGACTGCAGCGCATGGTACGTGCTGCTGAGAAGGTGATTGGCCGCAAGCTCCCATCCCTCCAGGACCTGTTCTCCTCCAGGACCCGGAGGCGTGTGGGTCGGATCACAGCTGACTCTTCTCACCCTGGACACGAACTATTCTCCCCTCTCGCCTCAGGCAGGAGACTACGGTCCATCCAGACCCACACCTCCCGCCACCTGAACAGTTTTTTCCCCCTCGGCCACCAGACACATGAACAAGAACAAGATCACTTACAGCTCATCTTATGACCTATTCTGTCTTCGAAGTTGGACGATTGCACCAAGAAAAATTCCTAGTTTGTGGACCCGTTCTCAAACAATGGCAATAAAACTATTCTGATTTTAGGTGGGGGGGGGGGAATGCTGACTGTGTTACATACCGACGTCTTCCTGCCTTCTGGTTCCTCGACATTGTTCTGCCGCTTCTGGATTTCCATTCGGTGACCTAAAATGTGTATTTAAGGTAAGATAAGTGGAACAAGGATCGCATGCAAATAATAATTCTTTACCAGTTCTCTGCAGGTCTGTCAGGAACTTTATTTTTGTTCTTTTTCTCTTTTCTGGACAAAGTCCTTTTGAAGGTCTGGATCACGCCTCCCTTCTCTTTATTCTGACTGCCGTCCTTTATTGGTCAGCAGAAGTAGTAAGCAAGACTTGAATAAACCACAGATCTACTCCAAAATCATATTTACCTCGGTGGTCTGCTTGAGCACGAAACGTCCTTCTCTGTCGTCCGAGTTCCAGTTCAGCTGAACCACTAAAGGTCTTTCGTCCTCGTTCACTTTGCGTTCTGTTGACCGTTTGAACACTTTAGCTATTGTCGTCAGTGGTTACATCCCTGGTACGTGTACTTATGTCCCGTCACGCTGGTGTCTCACCTTCCTTGCCGTGTACTTCGTAGAGAGAGAAGCAGTCGGTCAGCATTTTCATATCAGGCCTGAACTTCTCGGACAGAGTTTGGACGACGTCGCCGGCGGAAGCGTTGCTGCTGAAACGAAGACACTTGGTGGCGACGTTTTCTCCCGAAGATTCCTCCAAGTAGAAGCGCATCACTCCTTGGAACACCAGGTTCTACCCAGCGCAGAAGACAGTCACGTTTCAATTGGATCTGAAACTTTTACTCATGTCAAAACCTGCGAACGTTGTCACGTTGTGAAAAAGGTAAATAGAAACGGACAACAATGATTTTTTCAAATCCTTTTCAACTTATATTCAATCGAATACCCTGCAAGGACAAGATATTTCATGTTCACACGGATAACATTTTGTTATTTTTTGCAAATATTAGCTCATTTGGAAATTGATGCCTGCAACATGTTTCAAAAAACACTGAGAAAGTTGAGAAATGCTCATCAAACACTTATTTGGAACATCCCACGGGTGAACAGGCTAATTGGGAACAGGTGATTGGCTATAAAAGCAGCTTCCGTGAAACGCTCACTCGTTCACAAACAAGGATGGGGCGAGGGTCACCACTTTGTCAACAAATGCCTGAGCAAATTTTTAAATAACAACATTTCTCAAGCGGCTATTGCGAGGAATTTAGGGATTTCGCCATCTACGCTCCGTAATATTATCAAAAGGTTCAGAGAATCTGGAGAAATCCCTCAGGC